>NC_053163.1:19533520-19550520 GCF_016835505.1 Polypterus senegalus
CATTTAAAATCCGCGATAGAGTGAATCCGCAAAAGTCGAAGCGCGATATAGCGAGGGATTACTGTACTATACCAAATTTTGTGTACACTTGCACTGTACTGTCTTCCACACTCAGTACTTGCTAAAATTCGTTGTGTTGCAGAGCCAGCTATTCATTGTGTTTTCCATTTCTGCTGTCCTTCCTAACAACACTGACGAGGTAAGTGAAAGAATGATTATTAATTGGTGATTCATGGCCATCTCATCTAACTGTACTGTACTTTAGATTGGAATGTAAATAACAAACTGTTTAGGTTTGCAGATGATAACCAAGCTAGGTGGATTGGCAGATTAATTTAGAATCAGTTGTGTCTTTACAGGGGGATGGGATAACAGGCTGATTACTGCATGTGCTGATCAACATATTTTCAGAACAGAAGACGCTAATGGAGAGGTGTGAAGGAATTTAAGGTGGCCCGGGATTACAAATATTTCGTAGGCTTCAGGGATGCTTGTGTTAAGAGTACTTGCCTATTATGATGCAATTTTTAGCATAAGTCTGTTGTCAAGTCGTCCTCCCAGGTACTCTCCATCCTGTCATGGATCTTCAGAATGAGATGAGGAAAGAGACCTTGGACCGCACAGGTACGAATTAGCATAGGCTTCTGATATTAGACAAGATCAGGTGTCATTCAAGCTGGAATAGCCTTAATTAGGAATGTTACAAAAAACATTTTTTCAGTAACAACTTGGCACCAAATTTTTATTAACGAAACAGAACTTACTGTTTTACAATAGAGTCAGTACTGTACTGTACTTATGCATGGTACAGTTTCAAATGTAGTGGGCAACTACTTCCAAATTTAGAAAAAAATGTTTGTTTGTGCTGTGAAGTAAATAACTTTCATCTTCATTTTCCACCTTCAGCCCAAGCCCCTGAAGATTCAATATGAACACTAGCTTCTGAGCCACCCGATCACATTGATTGAGCATAGAATATAGCTAGATTTAAACTAAGCTGTCACATTTTTAATAGGATTTTGTTACTATATTGAAAGCAGCACACTTCTTTCTGGTTGACTGTGCAGTTAAGACTTGCAAAGAAAAAGCTATGGTGTACCATTTAACATATTTGATTCTTGTCCCAACCAAGTCCTGCTGTGATGATCAGGGACTCACTGTGACCCTAAACTGCGCAGATTAAATTTACTTCTCATCACAGGTAGGATTAAATGCATTCCTGTAACTTTGGTTCAGTCTTTTTCAATTGATTGCATGATACATACATGTTTAAGCTCTGCTTTAACACCAGTATCCTTTAAGTTTATGATTTTTTTTCATTGTCCCTGACCTCCTTAAATTTTCCTGGCATACGCCAAGAAACTCGTGGATCCTTATCACTGTGCCAAAATCCCGCTTTTGTTTTGGAAATGTGTGGTTTAGTAGAACACATTCAGCTACACCCCCACCCCCCATTAGTCAAATGAAGGCATTGCCCTGCTGCAATCCTCACAACTGAAGACTGTGTTGAAGTGTTTATCTGGCGATGTGTTTATAAAGAATTATATAGGTAACTAGCAAAATACCAGCCACTTGTGCGTGAAGTACTGCCTTAAAATTTTTATTAAGAAGAAAATTAAACCTTTTTAAAGTGAGGGAAAATATACCAATAATTATTTGTTAAGGATCTCTTTGTATACTACATTGTGAGTTCGGCCCTCTGGTTTGTAATATGACCAAGCTGTGCGCTGAGCTTACTCTTGAGCATGCAGCGTATAGTTGGCCATGTGAAAAGTAATCTTGTTTCAGATCTCACAGCTTGGATTGCTGCTGTCATCGGTTTGAGTTTCATGGTTTGTTTCAATTACGACAGTATTTGTAGGACTTGTATTGAAGAGACATTCGGCATCCGTCAAGCGTTGTAAGTATACAACCGGTTTCATCAATAACTTCACATCCAGCTTTTGAGAGTTTAAACATTCATAAACATCAAAGTGTCCACTACTGAAATCGTCACCTGTGAATCTAAGATGTTTAAAAGGCATTGTTGGTTGTTGAAAGGTGTAAAATATTTGGCCATTTCGGTACACTTGAAAGCGACAACCGAACAATTCAGTGGCAGCCATCAACTCACATGCAGATCCATAGGTGAAGGGCTTAAGCATTTTACTCTTATAGTGCTCCTGTGAAGTATAATTATCTCCTGTACCGCCATCAGTCCACACCTTGAACCTGTCCCAGTCATTCAATACATAAGACACAATGTTCCTCCAGATATTAAGAGTGAGCCTTAATGGCCGTGCAATATGTAGCAAAGAGAATGGAAAAGGTAGGTGCAAATGCAATCTCCGGGCATGAAAACAACTCGGTAAGTGACAGTTCTTTAATCGATGGTGATCACCTCGATAGACATGTTAATGGGGGTACCTGAACAATGTAAAGTAAGTCTAAAATACCTACACAATAACTATAATCATAATAAATGAACAATAAAATAGCGGAGAAGCCGTGGATTAAATTAAAAGGCTGTAGTTATCAGCAGAGAGACTGGAGCGGCAGGCCTTATATAGGCAGGCAGCCAACAATGTGGGAGGCGTTGGGGTGGGGTACCCAACACCGCCTCACACGGTGACCGAGCTGCAGGCTATGGACGAATATATGTACGTATGTAGGATTCAGTTAGCGTTGGGAACCCGCGTACCAAATTTCTTGAAGATGGGCCCATAAGTAACAAAGACCGTTGAAAAGTTCAATATGGCGGCCGACAGTGGCATCATACACTGAAATAAGTACTGTACGTACATCGGTTTTGGTTAAGCGCAGGGAAGCCACCTACCAAATTTTGTGAAGATGGGGCAATAAATAAGAAAGATCAACATGGCGAACGTTGTCAATTGTTATGACCGTTATGCGTAGAATTTCGAAATGAAACCTGCTTAACTTTTGTAAGTAAGTTGTAAGGAATGAGCCTGCCAAATTTCAGCCTTCTTCCTACAGGAAAGTTGGAGAATTAGTGATGTTGGAAAGTTCAATATGGCGGCTGACAGTGGCGTCATACCACCAAAATAAGTACATTACATTGGTTTACGGTTAGTGCAGGAAGCCGCCTACCAAATTCGTGGACGATGGGGCCATAAATAAGAAAGTTCAACATGGCGGACGTTGTTGACCGTTATGACCGTTCGGCGTAGAATTTGAAATGAAACCTGCTTAATTTTTTGTAAGTAAGCCTTAAGGAATGAGCCTGCCAAATTTCAGTCTTCTACCTACACGGGAAGTTGGAGAATTAGTGATGAGTGAGTGAGGGCTTTGCCTTTTATTAGTATAGATTAAATACTGTGATTTTGAAATGCATATATCTCATGTGTGTTCTGTGTCTACAACGATCTGTGTAAATATTGAATGACAGAGGAAAGGTGAGGCAAAAAATGCTGAACACACAGCTAAAACAGAAAATGTTTTCATATGTGATAGTAATAACAACATAATTTTGGCGTGAAGTGTAGGATGTCTGATGACTAAAGCTCAAATATCCAAGAAACACTTTCACAAAATCGTAACAAAATACATATGCTTTTTCTAAGAAATAATCCAAAGAAAAGAAATTGCTCAATTGACATGTTGCTGAAGCCAAATTATCAGTCGGTACAAAATAAGACATTGCATATGTGTGTGTTTGCGCGTTTCAGTTTCAACCAGTATTAGCAGAGTGGTAGCGCAGCTGTCACTGATCTTCATAAAGGCATAGTAGATAAACTACTGTTTAGCAATGGCAAGGTAATAGGTTCAAATTCTGCGTCTTCTCTGTAGCGCTCTGAGTAGTTAGCTGCTATTATTATTATTATCATACTAGCAAAATACCCGCGCTTCGCAGGGGAGAAGTAGTGTGTTAAAGAAGTTATGAAAAGAAAAGCAAACATTTTAAAAATAACATAAGATCATTGTTAATGTAATTGTTTTGTCATTGATATTGAGTGTTGTTGTCATATTTATCTATATATATATATATATATATATATACTGTGTATATATATATATAGCTATATAGCTATAGCAAAATACCTGCTAGATTGCAGGAGAAGTAAAAAGAAAGGAAACATTTTAATAATAGCGTAACATGATTGACAATGTAATTGTTTTGTCATTGTCATGAGTGTTGCTGGCATATATATATATATATATATATATATATATATATATATATATATATATATATATATATATATATATATATATATATATATATATATATATATATACATATATATATATATATATACACACTATATATATATATACACATATATATATATATATATATATATATATACACATATATATATATATATATATATATATATATACACACATATATATATATACATATATACATATATATATATATACACATACATATACGTTATATTGGTGGAGTAGTAGAAGTTATGAAAAGAAAAGGGAACATTTTAAAATAACGTAACATGATTGTCAATATACAGTAATTGTTTTGTGAGTGTTATTGAATGTTGCTGTCATCAAGGATTTGATTATCATTATTTGTTTCAATCAGGTCATATTTGTACGATGTGTTGTGTTCAAGTTACATTCCGTGTTTGTCAATCGTTGTAAAGATAAGAGGTTTCATTCATCGATTAGTTTCTTACTGCATCAATAAACAGCTCGTCTTCCTCTTTATCTGAGATGTGACAAACTCCATGCACGGGTTTTTTTTACACTGTCTTCCTTTAGCGGGACATTCACTTTTTCCACCGTGTGCTTTGTTTCGCAGTAGCTGCACTTATGAATATGATTGTATGTATCAGGCGCTTCATATTTTTTGCTGCCTTCTCAATTGTGTAATTCGGTTTTTGTTCAGCACTCTTTGGAACTGTCGCTTTTTATCTGTGCACTGCGTCAGTTCACGTGAGCCGCTTGGTGTTCTTCCATCGATGGTTCCCAGCTGTGCTGGTGCCATCTCGTGTAATGTCAGCTAAGACCCGGCACTTAAAAGTTTCTCTCGAAGTTTACGCTGAGTTTGTTCCAAACACCACCCTGACCATCTCATCTTCCTCTGCATAAGCACAGTCCTTCACACGTGAATATTTACCGGCAGTGTTTGTATTGGATTGTCACGCTGATGGACGGCCTGATATGGGCAGGCACTAAATTACAAACGCTAGTGGCAGCCTGTCTATGAACTTAATTTAATATAAACTTACGGTTCACGCCGTGCTTTGTTTCCGCAGTAGCTGTACTTATGAATATGCTTGTATGCATCATTTGCTTCATAATGTTTTTCTGCCTTCTCAATTGTGAAATGGCGCTTTGTGCTCATCGCTGTTTGGAGTTCTTCCTTGTTCTCTACGCATTTACGTTAGGGAGGCTTGATGATGTAACACGAAACTCCGCCCCCCCACGGCCATCTCCAACTCAACTCCATTACATTATATGTAGAAAAATAGGTTCCAGTTATGACCCTTACGCGTAGAATTTCGAAATGAAACCTGCCCAACTTTTGTAAGTAAGCTTGTAAGGAATAAGCCTGCCAAATTGCAGCCTTCTACCTACACGGGAAGTTGGAGAATTAGTAGTGAGTGAGTGAGTGAGGGCTTTGCCTTTTATTAGTATAGATAACAAAAATATACTTTTGATGCGAGTCTGTAACATCTTGTGGAAATTTATGGTATTTGGAAAAGATGTTACTTCTCCTCTCAAATGGACATTCGTATTAACATGTCCTTTTAATTTATTTTTTTTATTTGGATTCTTCAATAAAAAATTGTTTAAATGACATGTTGATGTGAATGTCTGTGCACGAGGAAAAGTAACATCCACCATTGATATTGCGGTTTCTGTTTGGTTAACAAGACACCAAGAAGAAATGACTGAGCTGCGTTTGTGTGTTTTGCTTTTATCCCACTTTTACGTACCATAAATTTACACAGACTGTTACAGACTCAATATGCTTTTATTATATAATAGCAACAATAATAGCAACTCACTACTCAAATAGGAAGAACCCCGAATCGAATGATTATGAAGAAGCAGTCCTTACCTCTGCACCAGCCAAGCGGACGTGTTTACCTTGTGTCGATTGATAGTTGGGCTAAAGTTTTTGCACATTGCTAATAGCATTTAAATTGAACTGTTTCTTCGGTTATATTCTTGTTTTGTTATGCCTTTTGTGAAAGTGTTTATTTGATATTTGGATTTTATTAATGATACTAGCAAAATACCCGTGCACACTTGAAAGCGACAAGTGAACAATTCAGTGGTAGCCATCAACTCACATGCAGATGCATAGGTGAAGGGCTTAAGCATTTCACTCTTATAGTGCTCCTGTGTAGTATAATTATCACCTGTACCGTCTTCAGTCCACACCTTGAACCTGTCCCAGTCATTCAATACATAAGACACAATGTTCCTCCGGATATCAAGAGTGAGCCTGATATGGCCGTGCAATATGTAACAAAGAGAATGGAAAAGGCAGGTGCCATCTCCGGGCATGGAAACCACTCAGTAAGTGACAGTTGTTTGATCGATGGTGATCACCTCGATAGACATGTTAATGGGGGTACGGTTGGATGATAAAGGAAATGGGTACCTGAACAATGTAAAGTAAGTCTAAAATACCTAAACAAGAACTATAATCGTAATAAATTAACAATAAAACAGCGGAGAAGCCGTGGATTAAATAAAAAGGCTGTAGTTATCAGCAGGGAGACGTGAATCCTGTGGGGAAGCAAGGAAGGGAATGTAGAGAGTGGAGCGATGGACGGCCTTGTATAGGCAGGCAGCCAACAACGTGGGAGGCGTTGGGATGGGGGACCCAACGCCGCTCTCACACGATGACTGAGCTGCAAGCTATGGACGTATGTATGTACGTAAGTAGGATTCAGTTAGCGTTGGGAACCTGTGTACCAAATTTCTTGACGATGAGCCCATAAGTAACAAAGACCATTGAAAAGTTCATATGGCGGCCAACAGTGGCATCATACCACTGAAATAAGTATCGCATACACCGATTTTGGTTAGCGCAGGGAAGCCACCTACCAAATTTCGTGAAGATGGGGCCATGAATAAGAAAGTTCAACATGGCGGGCCGTTTTGACCATTACACGTAGAATTTCGAAATGAAACCTGCTTAACTTTTGGAAGTAAGCTGTAAGGAATAAGCCTGCCAAATTTCAGCCTTCTAACTAAATGGGAAGTTGGAGAATTAGGAGTGAGTGAGTCAGTGAGGGATTTGCCTTTTATTAGTATAGATTAATAGACTTGGATTCATTTGATACTGCTTCATTAACAAAATGTGAAGCATCATCAAATTAACTGGATTAAATTAATGCATTCAGGCATTGCCTTAAAAATGTAATCACAGAAGTTTCACATGTTGATGGTGATTAATCAGCAGCCCTAAAAAAACTACTGTGAACTCAGAATGGCATTGCCATGTTTTTTACACACTGGACGATGAAGTACAAAGCCAGCATAAATTTGATGTAGAGAAGGGAGAGCACTTGGAGTGGCATAAAGTGGATGATGCAATCAAGCCGTGAGTGAAGAGTGCAATAGTGGATGGCGGCTTCCTCACATAGTTTTCACAGACATGGCAGACCCAACAATGAATGCAAGTGACAGAATACTGTAAATGGTGTGCTTTGTTCATGAAAATGGCAGAATCAGTGCACTTATGGTACTTAACCGTAAATGAGGCACCTTTTAGAAGAAAATAGTTCGATTTTAGTACCTATATTCATATGCTGGCATGTGTATTGAATTACATACATGCACAATTGCACATATTGAATCACATATACGATTTGGGTGCAAATGCATACAAGTGCAAAGAAAACCGACAGTTTTTCTTGTGTTTCCATGCATTGTCATGTCTGCTGTGTCTGTGAAAATATTGTATGGTGAGCTGCATTCATTCACAGATTGCTTCGTCCACAATGTACCATCTTGTTTCCTTTCTTCCCCCATGTAAAACTGATGCTGGCTGTGCACTTCATATAGTGAAAGCATTGCTTCCGTATCAAAGACTTGGTATACTTTGTGCAGAAGTACATTGTACTGTTCCCTGTATATAAATAGTTAACACAGTTTCTACAGTTTACCTGTTCTGTTATGCAGGAGTTTAGTGTAAAATATTTTTTTAATGTTGTAAAGAAAAAAAATTGTTAAAAAATCCTGATTGGATCATTTCGAATATAAACCTACTATCCTTGTTCTACCCATCTCAGACAGGTTGAAATCTAAAGTAATCAAAGTTGACCGCCAGGTTAACCTTTGCAGTGCACCATCTATTAAAATGTATTTTGTAGTGCATTACAATGAAGTTTTGTGATGTACCATCTGTTTGAATGACAAAGATATAACAACTGGTTCGACATACAGTTATACAAACATACAGACACTTATCCTTTTATTAAGGTGGATTGCCAAATTGGCACTGCTTTTAGTTTTAACCATTTGTTGAACAGATACCTTCAAGCATATTTGCAGTGTATGGCTCACAGATGCCCTAGTCTCTGACCTGAAAACATTACACTACTATTGACTTTGAAGTTCTTCTCTACCAATGCCAGTTCAACTAAAATGTTTAACTATGCTAAGCTCAATGTGGTGAGTTTTGTAGTATTTGAAGTTGTACTGATAGAGTGCCCTCTTAATGGGTATTACAGTATGTTATTGTCCAGGTTGAAGGTTGGAGTGCTGTATTAATGTGCCAGAATGCATTTGCTGATGTTAAAGCAATAATTTTCAAACCTCTTCACAAAATTATTAATCAAGATTTAATGACTTAGTTAATGTAGAATGTAGAAAACATAACAAAATCATTTTCAGCAAATGGAACTATCCATCCAAAGAACAACCCATCATGATATAGTCTTGTAGCAGGTGGCTCTTTGGAAATGTATGCATAATGCTGTCTACTATGACTGTTATGAGCCTTTTAAAATATTAAGCCATTTATCCATTTATTTCAACAAAAGGGTAAGCTTTCATTCCTATGACATTATTTTCAAATGAATGTAACTGTAATGTATCTAAAGCAACTAACCAGTAAATCAAAATCGACTAAGTACAACTAAGACATGTGGCTGCACTCTGCAGGTTTGGAACAGAACTGTAAAACTTATTTTTCCATTATTACATTTTTAGAGTTCAAAGGAGGTATTAATATCCAAATCCCTACAATAGATCTGCGTACTTCACTATTAAATGTTCTGCACAAACACTAATTTATGCAACATTATAAGCTTTGTCACATCTACATATCTCATGTCAATGTTTGTTAGCTTTTTTTTTAAAAACCAGAAAGCTCAACCCCTTTTTTCAGCTACTGTATGCATGTTCATTTTAAAGGAAGATTCTTATAGGTACATTTTAAATAGGTAAATGCAAATCACAAAATATTGTATTTATGTGAGGTATACACACATCTTTTAATGAGTGCATTTTAGTCTTTAAAGAAATTAAATTATCTCTATAGACCACACAAAAATAGGTCTACCTAGTTACATGGATTCACTTATACTGAGCAGCCTTGATTTTGCTGCAAAACTAGTTAATATGAAAACCCGCTGCCACAGGGATCCCCGGTTTAGACTACATAGGCGCTTGTTGCCATCTACAGGCAGTTAAAAAAAAAAAAAATACTTTCATCTTAGCTGCACAAATAAACATAGAAATATAGCATAGCTAAATAAATGTAAATATACTTTTGTGTCAGTTAAAAGTCTGTGATACATAAATTGTGAAAGCTCTCCAACATATTGTCATATCAATGTTCTGAAAATATTAACAGTAGCTCAAATCCTCTGCCTTAAACGGAGGTTTCTAGTTAGTGGCAGTTTTTCACACTATTCTGGTTGGAATGCTGCTTTAGGTGACTTTGTGATCATCTCTTTTACCAGCAAAAACTAAACAGCAGCTACTATTATCCATATACTACACACATACTCATAAACAGCTTTTATTACATGCATTTAATAACTTTCTTTCACTTTTTAATTAAAGTATCTCCTATAATTTAGTGCCTCACTAAAGTCTTGTTTGGACTAAATAAGTTTGATTTTGTGAGAAGAAAACTGTTTTTCAAGCTTGTATATGTAATTATAAATTTTACAAATTCTTGTGTGCAATTGTAATTGGACAATGAATTTCTCATGTGTGTTGAATATATCCTTGACCTTTTGTTTTTCATATTTTATTTACACTGCATTGAAGTTTAGGTCATAAGTTTTTTTTTGTCCCCAGTATTCTACACATCAGACCCTACAGTGTTAAAGAAATGTAAAAATTCATAAGTTTTAAGTGTATAAATTTCCAGTTTCCTAAGTTAACACTTGACAGTGATATCTTGCACAACAGTTACAGCACAAGTTATCTTGGAATATAGTGTAGGCCATACCTAGATTTGACAGTATTTCACTATTACTTGCAAAGTGCCTTTAGACTGTTTCATTTGGGTTTAGATTGTATTCACATATTATTTAATCCTACAAATGTTTGATTAAATTTAAGCTTGGAATAAAGCACCAGATAAAAATCTTTACTTTTTTGTTTCCTATTAACAATATTATATATCTTTTGATGGCTAAGGGCAATTTTACACTCAGATGTGAACGTCACAATTAGTTGCAGATTTTTTTTGTGCTGATCAGCAGTTATTTTTCATAGACCTTCCTTGCATTCAGTTTAGTGTATTTCCATGCACAAGTCTTGCATGGGGTAGGCATCACTAATTGGTATTTCATATTATGCATGGTTTTTCTCAATGTAAGCTCCTACAAGAACATTTTATGTTTTAAATATCATCAGAGGAAAATCGTGTACCAACATTTCTTAAAATTCTTTGTCTCAGTTATTCTTTAAGTGTACTATATTTAATAATTTAGAAATTATCGCCATTTAACATTAATTAGTTTTTTTTCATTGTAGACCAAAAAAAGTATTAAGAATGTGACTTTAGATTGTTTCATTTGGGTTCAGATTGTATTCACATATTAATCGTACAAATATATGCAAGCTTTCAAGGCCTCTTCGTCTGAAGAAGGGGCTCGAGTTGCCTCAAAAGGTTTCATATTGTAATCTTTTTAGTTGGCCAATAAAAGGTGTAATTTTGCTTGACTTCTTACTACATTCACAAAGGCTAACACGGTACAACATCCTAGTACTACATACTGTATATATAATATATACTGTATTGTTGCATCATAAAGATTTAGCTTATGCATGGTATTCTGAATACTCTCTCTTACTAAAGCATACACGTGCAATATCAATCCAGCGGCAGTTTCAAAATAAAGAAAAAAGCTTCCATATAGGAAGTTTTTTCACTTATTGTCCAGTTGTTTACTGAGACAATAAATCACATCTGGGCATTAACATTCAGTGTCAATAACGCCCCAGTCCACATCCCTGGACGAGAAAGGGTACCATGGAGGAAGACCAACATCTCCTTTTAAAATGGCTGAAGTTCACAACACTAGTTTGATTTTTGCTTTTTTCCTTCTTAAATCAACATTGTCATGCTATTTTACAATATGTATGTAAATTCGACATACGGGCAAAATACATTTGTGACTTGAAAAGAAAAATGGATGTTGTCAATTTAGTTTTAAGGCGTTTCATCACATTGGGACTATGGTACTCTTCACCTCCATTATAAAGTGCAGGAGAAGGCTAGTTATTTTTTAACTGTGGCAAACTAATATATACAATAATTGCAAAGAAATAACTTTAAAATACTGAACGTTGGTTGGTCTCGTCCGTTGCAGTAAATGGACGTCTGAAGCGTAACTCCGTTAGTGGCGGTGTTTATTTTTATTATCCCGAGGTATCCTGTATTTACCCAACTCGAGGAGGTTCTATTCCAGTATATGCAAGCATATATAAACGTGAGCGGTAAGAAATGGGCTCAGAAAGAAACTGAAAAGAAACCCAAAGATACACCTAAGCCTAGACAGGCATCAAGTCCAAGTTCAGCCTGAAGGTATGGTCTTACAGAGACTGACCCGGAGCAGACGGACAAAAGCACAGATCTCCTGGGACCCCAGGCCACATCATCCTTTCCAGTTGAGAGCGAATGTGCAAGTGATGCAGGTGATGATGGCTCGTTGATTCCAGAAGATCACTTGAAACTGGAAATGGCCTTCCCGTCCACGTTATCTTCTCCTTGGGAGCCGGGAGCATCGGCTGTAACGGGGCTTGCCTCTTCACCTGCGGAGCGCAATGACCGAAACAATCTGTTCAAACTAAAGGTAATCGCTGAGCTCAAGAAAGAAATAAATGTTATGCTCAAGACAAACGAGAAGCTGCAGGTGGAGCTGCGGCAGGGTAATAAAGACTTGGAGAAATTTGTATATAATTGCTTTGAGGCAGCCTTTAAAGGTATGCTAGAAAAACGTAAACACATTTAGGAAAATGTGTCTAAATATGAGGAAAAACTGCGAGCAATTGGTGGGAAGATGTTAAGCAAACATTCACGCCTCGAATTGAAATAGCTGAACATCTGGCATCCACCGTCAACGGAAAACAACTGTGAGTTCCGAATGCAAAAACCTCAGAGACAGACTTGCTGCTCTGGAAGATGAATGCAGAAGGAATAATATTAGAATCGAAAGTCTACCTGAGAATCATGAAAGTCCAAACCCAGTGAAATTCAAAAATAATTGGAGAGGACTTTAAATCAGACACCCAGATAGCAGCATCTTACCGCATATGGGGATCAAATACCTCTAAACCTAGGACTCTTGTCGTGCATTTTGAAAAATCACAATTTAAATTTAATGTAATGTCACTTCTCAGACAGAAACAAGAGATTATATTTGAAAATAACCATGTTCGTATTTTCCCCGATTTCTCATCTTCAACAGCTGGTAAAAGTGCTGCTTTTTGCAACATTAAACAGCGCTTAGGAAAGACTAGATCAGATACATCCTCTTGTATCCTGACAAACTGAAAGTGGATATTCAAGACAAGCATTACATCTTTATCACTACGGAGGAAGCAGAAAATGAGTTAAAGATGATCACGACACTTTTTTGAAATATGATCGTGAGTCGCATCCGTCATGGCATGGCAACGAAGATATTACCGGCTGTCTGATCTGCTTGCAATAATACTGGTATTGTAATTATGCATCCTTTTCCCTTCTCTGCCCCTTTTTGTTTGTTTTAATTACAATTATATACGTGTATGTTTGTATTTGTGGGAGAAATTAAATAAACTTTTATTTATTTATTTTTTTACTCTTCTAAAGGAGACTGTTTAACATCATACCCTTGGTTTATTGTTATTGTTATTATTGTATTAGGGTTTACAATGCTTATCCAGGGCCACTTTTTAACACCATTCCCAGGGTTTACTATCTTACTATTTCAAGACTGTTGAAGATTATATTTTATGCTTCTAGTATTTGGACTGTATTGGCAGTAGATATCTCAATTTTAATCCTCATACATCGCTACTGGGGGACTTGTTTTGTTTTGCTCTGTCTTTAGGTATGTTAGAGGACTGGTATTTTGAAGTGTGGTCCAGCCTCATGTGGAGAGGCAAAATGGGGAGTTGGGGGGACTAGGGGGGAGAGAAAGAGAGCAAGCTATCTCTAATCTATCCTTTTAATCCATATAAGTACCAACGTAACAATAGGCTTAAAGGCAATTACTCCTGGGAAAATTGGAAATTAAGGTCAAAGCTGTCTCACTTGCAGTTAAGACTACAAAATGACATAAAAAATTTGCAGTCAATGTCTCCATGACCAGAAAGTTAACTTTGTGAGCTGGAATATTAAAGGCCTGAATCGCGAATTAAAGAGAAAAAAATAGTAGAGTGGAACCTTGAGATACGAGTGCCCCAACGTACGAATTTTTTGAGATACGAGTGCCCCAACGTACGAATTTTTTGAGATACGAGTCTTCACTAGGTAATTTTTTTTTTTTTTTTGCCATAAATTTGAAATACGAACCATCAAAGAGCTTGTCGCCGCATATTCTGAGGAACTGACGACAGAAGAGTTGACAGAACTACAGATGCAGCATCATATGGAGGTTCTGCAGGAGATTGGTATTGCAGAGGAGCCAGAGGTGGAGGGGGTTATCTCTTCAAGTGAGATAGTGGAAGTGTTGGCAATGTGGGAAAATGTTTCGGACTTTATTGAAAAGAAACACCCTGAAAAAGTTGCAACTGGTCGTACAGCAGCGCTGTTTAATGACACTTGCCTAACTCATTTCAGAAACATTGCAAAGGGGAGGAAGAAACAAAGCTCCTTGGACAGGTTTTTATTGAAACATCCTGTGAATGAAAGTGACAAAAGCGTGGCAAAAAAGAAAAAAACTAGTGAAGAAGAAAATTAAGTTAAGCAAAAGTGAAGTGAAAGAAAAAAATAATACAATACGCTAATCGGCTGCACCAACATCTGTTTATTTCTTTAGATTCTCTTTTATGTATTAGGTTTTATTTTGTTTGTATACAATATTTGTTCATTATAAATACATTTTTCTTATGTTGAAATAATTTAACAAAAAATTGGGGTGGCTTTTTGGGGGCTGGCACGAATTAATCTCATTTCAATGAATTTCAATGGGGAAAATTTATTTCAGATACAAGCAATTTGACTTACGAGCTCAGTCATGGAATGAATTGAACTCGTATCTCAAGGTACAACTATATTCTCTCACCTAACAGGTCTAAACGCTAAAATAGTATTTTTACAGGAGACCCACTTATTAAGAAACTAGCAAAATACCCGCGCTAAATACTGCCTCAATATTTTTATTAAGAAAAAAGTAAACATTTTTAAACTGAGTCAAAATATCCATCCATCCATCCATCCATCCTCTTCCGCTTATCCGAGGTCGGGTCGCGGGGGTAGCAGCTTAAGCAGAGAAGCCCAGACTTCCCTCTCCCGGCCACTTCTTCCAGCTCTTCTGGGAGAATCCCAAAGCTCCCAGGCCAGCCGGAGACATAGTCCCTCCAGCGTGTCCTGGGTCTTCCCCGGGGCCTCCTCCCGGTTGGACGTGCCTGGAACACCTCACCAGGGAGGCGTCCAGGAGGCATCCTGATCAGATGCCCGAGCCACCTCATCTGACTCCTCTCGATGAGGAGCAGCGGCTCTACTCTGAGCCACTCCCGGATGACTGAGCTCCTCACCCTATCTTTAAGGGAAAGCCCAGACACCCTGCGGAGAAAACTCATTTCAGCCGCTTGTATTGATCTCGTTCTTTCGGTCACTACCCATAGCTCATGACCATAGGTGAGGGTAGGACGTAGATCGACTGGTAAATTGAGAGCTTTGCCTTACGGCTCAGCTCTTTTTTCACCACGACAGACCGATGCAGAGCCGCATCACTGCGGATGCCGCACCGATCCGCCTGTCATCTCACGATCCATTCTTCCCTCACTCGTGAACAAGACCCGAGATACTTGAACTCCTCCACTTGGGGCAGGATCTCTCCCCCAACCCTGAGAGGGCACTCCACCCTTTTCCGGCTGAGGACCATGGTCTCGGATTTGGAGGTGCTGATTCTCATCCCAGCCGCTTCACACTCAGCTGCGAACCGCTCCAGAGAGAGCTGAAGATCACGGCCTGATGAAGCAAACAGGACAACATCATCTGCAAAAAGCAGTGACCCAATCCTGAGTCCACCAAACCGACCCCTTCAACACCCTGGCTGCGCCTAGAAATTCTGTCCATAAAAGTTATGAACAGAATCGGTGACAAAGGGCAGCCCTGGCGAGTCCAACTCTCACTGGAAACGGGCTCGACTTACTGCGGCAATGCGGACCAAGCTCTGACACCGTTGTACAGGACCGAACAGCTCTTATCAGGGGTCCGGTACCCCATACTCCCGAGCACCCCCACAGGATTCCCGAGGGACACGGTTGAACGCCTTTTCCAAGTCCACAAAACACATGTAGACTGGTTGGGCAAACTCCCATGCACCCTCCAGGATCCTGCTAAGGGTGAAGAGCTGGTCCACTGTTCCGCGACCAGGATGAAAACCACACTGTTCCTCCTGAATCCGAGGTTCACTATCCGACGGACCCTCCTCTCCAGAACCCCGAATAGACTTTTCCAGGGAGGCTGAGGAGTGTGATCCCTCTATAGTTGGAACACACCCTCCGGTCCCCCTTTTTAAAGAGGGGGACCACCACCCCGGTCTGCCAATCCAGAGGCACTGTCCCCGATGTCCATGCGATGTTGCAGAGACGTGTCAACCAAGACAGTCCTACAACATCCAGAGCCTTAAGGAACTCCGGGCATATCTCATCCACCCCCGGGGCCCTGCCACCAAGGAGTTTTTTGACCACCTCGGTGACTTCAGTCCCAGAGATGGGAGAGCCCACCTCAGAGTCCCCAGGCTCTGCTTCCTCATTGGAAGGCATGTTAGTGGGATTGAGGAGGTCTTCGAAGTACTCCCCCCACCGACCCACAACGTCCCGAGTCGAGGTCAGCAGCGCACCATCCCCACCATATACGGTGTTGACACTGCACTGCTTCCCCTTCCTGAGACGCCGGACGGTGGACCAGAATCTCCTCGAAGCCGTCCGAAGTCGTTCTCCATGGCCTCTCAAACTCCTCCCATGCCCGAGTTTTGCCTCAGCAACAACCGAAGCCGCATTCCGCTTGGCCTGCCGGTACCTATCAGCTGCCTCCAGAGACCCACAGGACAAAAAGGTCCTATAGGACTCCTTCTTCAGCTTGACAGCATCCCTCACCGCCGGTGTCCACCAACGGGTTTGGGGATTGCCGCCGACAGGCACCGACCACCTTACGGCCACAGCTCCGGTCAGCCGCCTCAACAATAGAGGCACGGAACATGGCCCATTCGGACTCAATGTCCCCCACCTCCCTCGGGACGTGGTTGAAGTTCTGCGGAGGTGGGAGTTGAAGCTACTTCTGACAGGGGACTCTGCCAGCCGTTCCCAGCAGACCCTCACAACACGCTTGGGCCTACCAGGTCTGACCGGCATCTTCCCCACCATCGAAGCCAACTCACCACCAGGTGGTG